>NC_056745.1:125785420-125812920 GCF_019279795.1 Protopterus annectens | reverse complement strand
CCTCCCAAATACATTATTGCAGTTGCTGTAGCAGTAGATGTGTGATCCTATTTCAAATTACTCAGAGACAAGCATTCAAGTACTAGGAACTAAGTGCTGCTTTTCAAACAGCTAGAGGCTTTTCCTGTCTTCAGTAGTTCACCATCACCAGCTACAGAAATCCTAGTAGTATGAATGCAGTCATAAGACCAGGTCTATATTAAATCAGCGAATGCTTAAAAAAGCGAACGCTGATTTATTGACCCCATGTAAGTGAAAACTTACAATCCCAAACACTTAGAACAGCGATTTTTTTCCCAGGGGAAAAAAAAAATCGCTGTTCCAAAAAAGAAAAAAAAACTTTAAAACATTACATAAAGTGGGGGGCTTCACCCCCCACAACCCCCCCTACTTAAATATACCACCTCCGAGAAAGCACTACAAAGTGATGAAAACTGCAAAATAAAGGCGGCCAAGCGATTTCTTTCACAGGGAAAGAATTTGCTTATATGCCATTTCGGTATTTTGCCGTTTCGTGCTTTCAAGTTCGATCAAGATGCATTTGAAAGAATGCATCTTTGATCATATAATAGGGACCCATAAGACCTATCCAGATACAGACTTAAAGGAAAACTCCACCTTAGAACTCAAAAAACATATTTTTTTTTCATTGTATCTTTGTTTTTGCACTATTTTAATGCCTCAAAATCACTCCAAGTGCTTACTTTACAATTTTAATGCGTTTCTCTCAAAATGGTGGATGATGGGGCCTGCCCTGGTAACGTGATCTTATTTTCTTGCTTCATTTCAAGTCCTCATTATATGACTCATGCCAGACATAAGGAAGTGGTGCTGTTTTCTCATGCCATTAAAATATAATGGCAGGACTGTGTGAAGCACTGTCATCTAAACACACCTTCTGTAAAAGAGCTGCTTCTCTGTTTACCTGACTGAGCCTCATTTATCTGTCTGCCAGAGCTTGTTCTATGCTATAAAAAGCTGTTAGCTACTTGCAGCAAAAGAAAGCAGATAAAAAACATTTTTTTTGTAAGTGGAGTTTTTTGTAGTCCTAATAAACTTGATAAACCCTCCCCCATACTCTCATGCCAAGGTGTGAAAACTCATTGCAGTAAATGATTCCTTGCAGTACATTTACAAGTGTCAAGTAGTAGGACTCAAAACTTAGTCTGTCTGCTACTTCCCAATGCCTTCAGTGTGAGGATTTTTCTCTCTCATGAATGATGCAGACTTAAAATGTGCTTTACTAGTTCCTCAATTATTTTTTATCATGTTCCCCCTCTTTTTTTCTACTTCATATTTATTTATACTTTGATAACCAGGAAAGTAAACTGGTTCCAGGATCCTATTCAGCTACAACATAAGCTGCACTGGCAAAGATAATAACAGTTATTAAATGCACTTATCAATACAAATAAAAAAATACTGACAGAAAGACATTGACCAAGATTGCATGTGGAACACATAGCCAATGTGTGACCAAGTAAATCATTGAGCAAAATATACTAGAATGTATACATTAATAATGCCTAACTATATTGTGTTTATTATAAATTCATTGTATGCACACACAGTGTGTGTGTGAATGTATGTGTTTCTGTATATGTATATAAAGGGCATATGCAGAAAAGCATATGTATATGTGTGTGTGTGTGTGTGTGTGTGTGTGTGTGTGTGTGTGTGTGTGTATGTGAGCATTTAAACACAGTTAAGTACTTCTGATTTCCTTTTCTTGGTGTTCTTAATGCAAGTGCACATAGTAAATGTATGTTAAAGTAAATTCAGCTGTATATTATGGTTGCTCTCTGACAATGCAAGGACTGACTCAAAGTCAGTGGGAATCTCTTACAATGGATCTGCATGTACCAGATATGCATCACCCTCTGGAAGGATGTCACACAAAGCATAAAAGACCTTTTTTATGAACAGTATCAATGCGCCTAGTTGATAGGGTTGCCACCTGACTCTCTCTGCAGTTCTGACCTGTGTGTGTTGGGGGGTTGAAATTGGTAAATGCATCTATACTTTACAAGAAAAATATTTACTGACTTTTCTCTAAATGTCACATAAATCTTTGCAACTACTCGTAAGTTATCTTAACACAAACTATTATAAATAACATTTAAAGCTTAGAATTTCAATACTGGGTTGCTGCTTATGTAAATTTGTCAGCAGAGTTGGCAATTTCCTTTAAACCTCTGACTGATCTAGTTGCTTTGTTTTGCTGTGAAAGGGGAGTGTTAAGTTCTCCTCCCATCTGCAATAAAAACGGTGGAAACAATTCCACAGCTTTCTGTCTTTTTTTATATCATCTGCTGTGTTCCTGACAACAGGATTAATTGCCCATCTAAGATTGACAGCAGTACCTGACAGGGTAAATTACAGATTTAACTGTGTCTATGATATGTCATGCAGGTGGAGACTAACTTCTCTGCAAAGTATGTGAGAAGTTGAGTTTAAAAAAAAAGTAGGCGGGCTTTCCCTTCCTTTGACTCCAATGCAAGGAAATAAAAGTTTTAAAAACTACAAGCAGATTTCTGGTACATACATAATGCTGGAACCATATTGTAGGGAGAAAAGAAACCCAATGATTGAGTTAAACTGTATGAAAGGGTGGAGTGTTCCTTTAAGTAAAAAGTCGACATCTGCCTTATTGTGGAAGCGTGGCTAAATGACCCTCTTTGGAAGGCAGGCGCTATCCCAAATTTGCCTTCTGCACTTTAACAAACCATACAGGCAAAAGCGTGAATAGTTAAACATATATATATGTGTGTGTGTGTGTGTGTATATTTATATACACACACACATATATATATATATGTGTGTGTGTGTGTGTGTGTGTGTGTGTGTGTATATATATATATATATATATATATATATATATATATATATATATATATATATATATATATATATATATATATATATATATATATATATATATATATATATATATATATATATATATATATATATATATATATATATATATATATATATATATATATATCACACACACACACACACACACACACACTACTAAAAGTTAAGCTCCAGTTATAAGCACGTGTGCATAAACACTTCACAAAGAGAAAGTAAAATAAATAGATTTAACAGGGAAATGATGACTGGAAAATTGTTGCAAGACAAGTTATTAAGACTATTGCTGACTAAAAGACTGCATTCCCCACCCTAAAATCTAAATAAAGGACTCAAGCAAGTCAAATGGGTGGCGCAGTGTTACAGCAGTTAGCGTTGTCGCCTCACAGCATCAGGTTCTCCTTTTCGATTCTAGGCTGTATTGCCTTCTGTGCGGAGTCTGCATGTTGTCCCTGTGTTCACATGGGTTTCCTCCACATTCCAAAGACATGCGTCTGGAGCGTCTCTTCCCCAGGCCTCCACTGAAAATGGGCTCTGTCCGAGTCAGACTTTCCCGGTAAACAAATGTTAAATAAATAAAATAAATAGCAACAATAAAAATATATAAGATGAATTTTACAGATTTTGTAAGTATCCTTACTTGAGTACATTCTTAGATGATGCAGACAGCCCCAAGCATGTTGAAAATTGGCAATGTGAAAAATACTCCCAGTAATTTCACTGAATCTGCTTCTTCCAGGACAAAATGTAAAAACAAAGATGACATCATGTTTCTTGATTAAAAGTTCTTTTGCCTTGGTCAATTCTATGTTTTCATACTCATAGAGGTATTTCCAGCATCTTGTGAATGCCCACTCAGATCACTAAACAGTCAGATTGGCGTTAGCAAACACCCAATACATAGGTTCATAGGTTCATACTAGGCTATCTGCCCTAGGGCAATTATAAGCCTAGCCCGATTCTGTATGGCTTACGTCACCCCTTGATTTGAGTATACTGTGCCCTTTTTAAGGTTTAGTTTACTGTGACTCTAATAGTGACACGGGAGTAATCCCTGGAACAAACCTACGATCCCCCATCCACTTATCGAGATTCTTCTTGAAGAGATTCAGTGAGGTGCTCTGCCTCACATGAACTGGAATTCTATTCCAGAGTGAAGGGAGCCTCTGGGTTATGAACCTGTCCCTCCAGCAAGTTCTATTTATTTCTGTGCTGAGGTTCAAGTCCCTCGAGCGTGTGGCTCTAAGGGATTTAGATTTACTGAGGTGGAGCATGTCCATTAATTCTGGATTTGACATAGCTTTGTATGTCAGGCATAGATCGCCTCAAGTAGGCGGTATGCAACTGAGTAGAGCTGGAGTTTTTAACCGAGCAGCATATGGCATCTGTTTGAGACCCTTGATCCTCTTGGTGAGATACTTTTGGGGTCTTTCTAATTGCTGCAGGTGTCGGGTAAGGTACATCCCAAAAGGGGCATTGTATTCTATGATGGGCCTGATGAGGGATGAATAAAGGCACGATTACCTCTCTTGATCTAGATGTGAAACCCTTCGTGATGAGGTGGGCTATGTAGAAGGTCTTTCTAACCACTTTGGCAATGTGGTTTTCAAAGGAGAGATTGCTATCAACTTGGGTCCCCGGGTCCCTAATAACTTTCTCTGTACTTAATGGGTTTCCGCCTATGTGGTAATTTGTGGGCACATTGTTTTTGCCAAAGGGTATGACTATACATTTTTTGGCATTTAGCTTTAAACCATGGTGCTGGCACCAGTTATCTGTCTCTGTGAGACCTTTTTGAAGGATGTAACCCACCATATTCTCACCAATTGGCCTTGCTAGGCTACCAACTCCTAGCCGAACAACCAATGCAGTCAGCCCATGAGGTATGAAATTCTGATGCTAAGAACCAACTAACCTCCCAAATGGTTAACTTGAAAAAATTCCCCAAATTTTTTCAAACCAAACGTTTAATATTCTCAAATTAAAAGTTGAGTGCTTTGTTCTGACAGACTGTATCAAAATTGTTTAACTTGTGCCCTATGGCATTAACATTCCATTAAACAGTCACATGATAACAAACTACTAAGAATGGACAAGCACATATTAAATATCATCACACTTGTAAATTGCACTTTACAAATATGTACTATTAAAAAATGTTATAAAAAATACAATCTCACATCAAGATGAATTGCAGTTTTAAATCTGACATTAGGGATGTGTATTCATTTAACCCTGGTGGTTTAACGCCATGAAGTTCTAATTCCTAAATCAGTTCTTCCTTTTTGAATCTACCATCTCCTGCCAACATGACCAAAAATGCTACAGCTAGATTTCCTCAAGCTCCACTCATGAATAAGTTTGTTAGAGCTCTCATTGAATATTTTTCCAAATATTTATCTCATTAGGGAGCAGGAGTTCTAATGCCCATGCTGCTTTTTCATTCAGTCTTGAAATGAGACTTTGTGTAGTGGGTCTTTACCCTGCGGGCTACTTTTAGTCCTCGACATCATAAAATTTCACAATGCAGTAACATGTATCACAGGTTTTAAACATACCAACCATCAAAGCACCGGGGGACTTATGCTGACAAGCTGCTATTCTCTCAAGCTTCCACGAAGGGTCAGCCCTGCTTCAGTAAGGTCTCACACCTTCCTCAAAGTAGGGTAACAGGCTGCCAGTCTCACAGTCCTATTGTTAATGAAGTTATTTGGCTCTAGGTCTCTTAAATGACCTCAGGTTGCCAGTAGCACAAATAGCAGCTCCATACCCAGACAACTGGGTATCCTTGCAAAACCCTGGATGCAAAGGACATGTAAAACACACATCCCTGCTTACATTATTCAACAATCAACACCCTGCAATAGACAAATCACCCAAGAAGAAAATGCTGACCCCAATGCTGAACCATTCCACAGTAGTTTTATAAAACAAAACTACATCTTAGCAGTTTATATTTTGTCTGATGGTCTGATGTAACAACATTGTTAAGGGGTCAATGTCTGTGACCAAATTACACAGGAGTAAGTCTGTAGCTTCTAAATGGTACATACAATTCCTAGATACTCTTCCTTATTAGTAACACAATAAAGCCCCTGGGCCAAAGACTATAAAAAAGTATAAAAAAGGTGTGTAACCAGACATTTACCTCCCCCAGCAGTAATATAATTTAGTACAGACCCCAGGCAATACAGTGGTTAGTCATGAATCTGCCATAAATGCCTTGCCTGTGATATAAATAGGACCTGCTGGAGAGATAGGTATATCTCAGAGACTATTCGTCTATGGAAAAGGCTTCCCCCATCCATGTGAAGCAGAGTTCCTCCCTAATCCAATTTAAGTGCAACTTGGACAATTGGATGGGAAACCGGAAATTCATCCCGGGTTTGGCACCTATGTCTCTGATGCAAATGGGTAACCTGCAAATGGTTCATCTCCCAGGCCCATGCTTACACTTATCAAGGGCATCAGAACTCGTCAGAGATTTGGAATGCATGGCAAGGCTTAAAAAGGCACTTGTGATTGTTAGCCTAGTAAACACCTATGAACCTATGACAGTCACCAAGGAAAGTCACTGCAATGGCTTCACTCAATAATAGCCCCTTTAAAATTATAGAAGTCTTACTCAAACAAGAGAGTCCGTACTAGTACTTTCACTGCCTTCTCCCATAATTTGTTCTCGAATATAAGCGGTCATTGTTGTATAACTCTGTTGTCCTAAGAAATACCCTAAACTGTTCTTGAATACATTCAGCAATGTCATGATGCTCTAGATCTTGGCAGACTATGGTCAGATGTTGTTGCCACCTATCACCTGCGCAAGGTTTTTGCTATTATTGTCTAGAACTAAAACATAAATGTCAGACCTGTTCTTCTAAGCATGTTAAGCAAACACCTAACCATTTAGGCATGCTCATGCTAGCTCTGGCTGTAGCTTTTATTTTCAATGTTTATCTAGTACTGCTTGTTTGGTAAGTGGAACAGAGGACCGATTGAAAATAAATTATCTTTGTTCACAAATCACGTCATAGATAAAGTAAAGACAAGTTACAATGATATTAAGATAGTAATATTCTGCTAAAAGATGCAGCAATGCACAAGAGTGAAGTGCATAGCATACAAACAACATAGTGACATAAAAATATGTAAATTTTCATTATGCTACATTCAGAAACAGTATCAATAATGGCACCAATACAACAAGCTAACAACAATATGCAAGACATGTTAAACTGTGAACACACAACATCCACTCTCTAGGCTAACACTAAGGAATCACAAAGTTCCAACAGAGCTCTAGTAACATCAACAGAAAAAGAATTAGATATTATTTGAAAACATAACCTCTATATGGAAATATTAAATTTTATATTAGTCTCCCAGGCCAAACCCTCTCTACATACATACAGCTCTTAAATAATATGGAACCAATACTACTGTTAGTTACCACCTAAATGTAACTTAAAAAATTAAGGAAAGCAAAAATTCACAAGTGGTGATGTGATTGGATAAAAATTCACAAGTGATGATGTTGTGATTGGACAAAAATTCACAAGTGGTGATGTTCTGATTAGAAGGTGCTATTTGCATTGATATGCTGCCTGGCAGAGGCAGGCAAAGGTCATTTTACTGGAAGTCATAAGGAATACTACAGAGCAAAGGGGCAGTCTTTTCTTTTGCCAGAAACCAGCCTGCCTTCTTGCAAGAATTAAAGTGGTGTTTTCTATTTGAGGCCTCTGGCATGAACCTATGGCAAAGGGATCAGGGCAAAGACATTACTGCACTTGCTCATTTCTGTCATGTTCATGTTGACAGACCACTCTTGAGATGATAGAATGGACCTGCTCAGTTTGTCTGCTATCACACTGAACTTTCCCGGAATGTGTGTTGCTATAAGAAGGCGGTTGGAAGAAATCTCTCATTGCCATACTCCGAGGGCTTCTCGACACAAGGGATAAGACCTGGCTCCCCTTCTTTGTTGATGTACCAGACTACTGACATGTCTGTCTGGATCACAATTGTTCTGAAAGGAATAGAGTCTGTTCTCATTTCCAGAATATTGATATGCGTGTTAGTCTCTCCAGGGGACCAAGTGCCTTGGACTCTTTTCCCCAGGAAGTGCCCCTCCCCACCCAATCTAGGAAGCATCCGTGGTCACTATAGCATTGGGCTGAGGAAGAATGAATAGCCTTGTAGAACCTGCTCTGATCGAATCCACAACCAAAGGTAGTTTTTGCATGCCTGAGTGATTCTTACTTGTGCTGAAATGCACTGATGAAGAATCAACCACTGTGTTGCTAGCACTCACTGAAGAATTGTCATATGAAATCTTGCTAGAGGAACTAAAATTATGGCCATTGACATTCACCCCAAGGCTTGCAGGATGAATAGAGCTAACATTTTGGTACTGCAAATTACTTTCCTGACCTGGAATCTAACTGTCTGCACTCTTAAAAGAGGAAGAGAAGCTGTCAGTGATACCATGTTGAACAATGCTCCTATGAATTCCAATGTTTGGGTCGGTTGTAACTGAGACTTGTTGTATTTATGGTTATCCCCAGATAAGAACAAGTCTGGAGTACCTGACCTCTTACCCTTATTAGTAGATGCTTGGTTGGGGCAGTAATGAGCCAGTTGTCTAAGTATGGAAACACCCGGAATCTAAGTATGGAAACACCCGGAATCCCTGCAGTCTCAAGTGAGCTGCGACCACTGCTATGCATTTGATGAACATCCTGGGGGCTGTGGTGAAGCCAAAGCGCAGTAATCAGAACTGATAATGACTAGCTACCTTCTGGACTGTCTATTCATTTTTATGTGGTAGTACGCAACCTGAAGGTCTATCAAGCACATCCAGTCGTCATCCCCCAAAAAGGGCAGAATGGACTGAACTATAACCATCCGAAACTGTGTGCGTTGAACTGACTTGTTCAAACCTCTGAGATCCAAAACTGGTCACCAGTTCCCTGTTTTCTTTGGCACTAAAATGAATCTTGAGTAAGTTCCGGACTCTATCTAGTCTGGTGGGACTTCTTGGATGACTCTTTTTTTCTAGCAGCTTTAGTATTTCTAGTGTTGCACCTTTCCTCTGACTAGGTGGAATATCAGGAAATTTTCATACAGATGGAAGTGGGAAAGAAAAGGAAATTATATAACCTCTGGGAATAATCCTCTGCACCCAAGTACCTTTTGTTATGTTTAGCCAGGCTCTCTGGAGGCTATCAGGGGTCGATTATCCCTGCACCAGAGGGGGGACAATCGGGCATCATTTCAGGAGAGGTGACAGGTTCTATTGGAGAAAGAATCTCTGGACCCTTGGATCTGTGGGTTTCTTCTGCAGCACAGGGGTAGTAGCCCATTCCAGTTTCCCCCTCTGCCCCAGGGGGGGGGACTGTCTCCATGTGGAACTTGGAAAGGACCCTGGCACTTCCTGAACCACAACTTCTGACCACCTCATTGATTCCTAGAAAAGGATCTTGGAGGGGTCAAAACGCATACACCCAGTGCACAGCGGGTCTTCCCATCCTTTTCACACCCGAAAAGTGAGACCTTCACTTCTGGGCCAAACAACAAACTGCCGTCAAAGGATACACTGATGAACAATGACTTGAAAGGCTCTGCAACATGACACAAGTGCATCCTAGCATGTCTCCTGATGGAAATACCTGAACCTGCCACACGAGGCACCTTCAGCTGCATGCAAGAAAAGCCTTATGGACGAATTTGAAATACATTGAAGGGTAGGCAACTGAAAAGCCACTGAAGATTGAGCCTCAACAGTAGTGGTCCCTGAAAGGGATTTTGAAAGATCCTTCAGCAAGTCCCTTTTAGTCTTGTAAAGTGTGCCAAGTAATTTAGAGACCAAAGGACAAAGGTCGCTGAAGTATAAACATGCTTCCCAAATCTGTCAGACACCCTAGATTCCTTGTTAGGGGATGGACAGAGGAACATTGCTCACCAAGTTCCTTCTTGATATCTGCCGCCATGACCATAAAATCTACAGGTACCCCTTACTTCAGAACTCCCTACCTACAAGTGGAGCCAGAATCTGATCTGGTATCTTGGGGATTGGCTCAACTGAGTCAAGTTCCTTCCATGCCCACCTAGAGATCAAGTAAATGAGCCCACTGGAAGGCAGAGTAACCTAGGAGGTAGACAGGCCAGCTTCAAAGGCTTCCAGGAATACTGATTCCTCCGGTTAAGGGTTATCAGAGGAACAACCACCTCTCTGCTTAAGGATCTCATGGATGTCTCCAAATTAAATGTCTTCGGAAGGTGATCTTGGGGACCCTTCTTCTTCATTGAAATCGGTATCCTCGGTGATTTGACTCCTGAGGGGAGTCCAAGTGCCTTCTCCTGCATTTCCTCTTGTTAGGGACTTACTTAGTGGGGTGCTCCTGTGAAGTATTGCAAGAGAGATAGTAAAACCCAGCTCGGTGGCCTGGAGACTTTGAGCTGGCTGTCCCTGTGCCGTAGAATGATGTGCCTCATGGAACAGAGACATCTGGGATCCAGAAGGAAGATCTTCTTTGAACACTTTGTATTGAGATCACCGTACAGCTCAGAACTTGGGATTTGCCGTTTTCCTCACTGTAGTGTGATCTTGGAGTTGGTATATTTAAGTAGCATGGGTTGTAGGGGGCGCAGAAGGGCTTGCCCCCCTGCAAAAACTTACAGGTAAGTTATTTTACTGTTTTTTTATTTTTATTTCGAAGTTTCAAAACTTTGATCAACTGATAGTGATCCATATAGATATATGTGTATGAATGTGTCTATATGTGTATGTATGTGTGTGTGTGTGTGTGCGTGTATATATACATATATATATATATATATATATATACATATATACATACTTACACACACACACACACACACACACACACACACACACACACACACACGCACACACACACACACCCCTTTAGAAAGGAACTGCACCAGATATCAAGAAAAAGAATTCTATATGCAACAAGGATGTAGATTCTAGCAGCTCATCCGTTTTGATAAATCATTTTTCCATGCAGCCATCTCAAGAAGTGGTCAGATAAACAGAATGCTGTATTCAAATGCAGTTGCAGCTTCTTGAATTAAGTGTTACGCAATGAATCTCTTTATGCAGAATGCATCTTTTCGATGATCCTTGTCTACACTAGCAGCCAAACAGAAAATCATGTTAACAGGCCTTTTACCCTAGTTTTGACAACAGACGCTTACCTGAAAAGAAGTGAAAATGTATACATATTGTGCAGATGCACAGTTAGTGTTCACATCACCAGCTACAGCTAAGCAAATAGTTGTGTATCCCTGTTTAAATTTCTAGTCAATATGTTTAGAGTCATGATTCAGCAGGCAATACTCTTGCATCTGATGCCAAAATCAGAAAGCTGTGGGTTCTCTGTTCACAAAAGTTGACTGGATTAATTTTCAAGTATGGATGCTGTAGTACTGAGATGCGATCATTCAGATGAAGCATTATTTGAGGCTTGAGTTGGTGGTAAATTAAGAAGATGTGATGTCCTGTTCATATCCCACCAGACTGCCAGAAATAAATGTAATGTTTGGCTATATTCCACCGGACTGCCACCAATTAAATGAGACATGCCTTACTATCCTGGGTCAGTAACTAAGGAGTTTCAATCCTCACTACAGACTCCAATATGAGACTGTCAGTTAAACAGAAATATTTCATAATTTTCCCCTAAAAGCACAACAGGAGCACACTCTATTTTCCTGAGACTGGACTATATACCTCTGTCCACCCCAAATGTATTTTCTTATTACATACTTCAGGGCAATGTCCCAGTTTAAGACCTCTGATACAAAGTAAATTTAAATCTCACACATCCAAACATTTCTGTGAAAGCCTGACACAGATTTCCAGTTGTGTCCCTTTCCCAAAATAATACAGTTAATGCTGCCACCAATCATTCCTGCCCTGTCCAATTATGAACATTAAATATCAATAATAACTGATAGCTATGACCAGAACAGCCAGGCCTTCAAGGGGACTCTCTAATCTCTAAAAAACACCGATTTCAAGCCAAAATGTAAAGTAATGAAAAACATTTAATATCAAGTAAAATGATTACAAGAATATAAGTCAATAGCTTTCAATAAACACCAGAACTCAATAACTGGAAATGTAAAATTAAACTGCAAGATAGGAGTCCAATATTCTAGAAAAACTCTATCTTAATAACTAAGCTTTCCTAATCTAACTTAAGAATACTATCACTGATTTAATCTAACACATAACAGCAAGGCCAATACAGGCTTACATTTTCTGGTGAGTTCTCTTTCGTGGGCATCCACTGACTGCACAGCACTGTGACTGCTGCACTCGAATAACTCCCTCATACACAGTCAGCTGTTTGAAAAAGTTATTTTCCTGTCAGTCAGCTGTTTAAATAATCACTTACCAACCAGAAGTATTCTAATGACATCTACTCATCAGCTGATTTCCACAGTTTGTACTTTAGAATGTCCCTCACAAACATGTGCAATTAGAAACATATCAAAACACTGACAGATTCCATTCTGTTTATACAGGGAAATATTCAACTTTTAAAACGTATTTACACATTCACAATTAGACATGCTGGCATACAATACAAGCTAATCTGAGAATATACACAAATCTTCTGCCAGACATGCTAACACTAGGGTTGTCACTCCTTCGTTTTTTTTTTCCAGATAGTTTCTCTGGTAGTCTGGAAAACACTGTACAAACTCTGGCATTCTGTTTCAAAAAAGGAAACTGACTAGCACAGTTTATAAAATCAACTGAATTACTACGCTTTTTTAAAGAAAAGCATAGTAAATCGGCCAAAAGCAGGCATCAGGAATGGAAAAAGAGGGCGCTCCAGAGCAGGTGACATTGTGATGATGTCACAAAATAGGTGGAATGTGGGTGGGAGAGAGGGCGAGAATGGATGGGTTTATAGGTGATGCACGGGGTGTGTTCTTACTCTGGTTTTAGCCACAATGGTAGGTGGCAACCCTAGCTAACACAGATGACAGTGTTTTCATTTTCTTCACAGTAGATAGAAAGATACCATGATAATTACTGAAACAGAATTGTAGAGATTATTTACAGATTTATACACTGTGAAAAATAAACTGGAAAATGTAACTGTTCTTTCAGAAGGGCACTACAAAAGAAGTGACCCAAATTGTGCCAAATAGCTATAATGAATCAAGAAAAAATGGTAGCAAGTCTTTAAAACAAAAGTTTAGATGAAGTTGCACTGTAATTGCTATTTCAGTAAATATGCACTATTTTAAAGCAAGGTGTGAAAATGTAAACAAAAATGTACAGTTGTTATTAGGGTAATGTACTACAATTTAAAAGTACAAATAACTCTGTTGTGCACAAATCTACAGTGCTGGAAGCCTAATGTTCAATGAAACTGCTACTCTAGGTCAAAAGACGTCATCTTACTTAGGACAAATCATCTTCTAAAATTCAAAACTGAAGCCAAAAGGAAATTCTGATTTTATGATTTTGACTGTTAGCTGAGGGAGTTAGTAGACTTTCCAAGGAATGCATAAAACAGCAGGGCCTTTAAGACTTTGCAGACAGTATTCTGAATATGACATTTTGTGTCAGGGCCCACTACATTTTAGCTTAAATAGTGTCTAGACCAAATTATAGAGTTTGTTATATATCATCTATTTGTTCAGAAATTTATTTTAAAGTTCTTGTTCAAGCATATTCCTGTTTGTGTGTCCACTTTCCAAGTGAAATGCTTTATTTCAAATACAGCATTTTACTAATCACCATAAATGTTTGTGACTGCTGATTTATTTATAATCTTAAGGGTTTGTATACTAAACTGATAGACTTGGTTTATCATCTGCCTACTGAATATTGAACAGTGACAGCTAAATGCTACCATTCAAATATTTAAAAGTCATCTTATTTTAAGAGTAGTCAATTACTTTTATCCTTGGTTTTGGAAAAGGAGTTTGGATAATGGCAGAATTATCGTAAACTGGGGACAGTGTTGGTACTGGGGAGTGATTATTTACTCAACATCTGAAAAATATCGACTTTCAAAAGCTGTTAAGACTGTAGGGAAAGCACTGGGCTCATTCTATTGGGGTGAAATCCCAGGGAGATGCAGAGTATAATACTGATCTGCAGCTGACAAGTGTACAACTTATATGGGTGTGGATGTGTTAACTACTGCCCAAAGCAACATCAGGCATTTACCATATGCATTTAACATCAGTTGATCCTTGCATAATAACTGACTTGCAGCAGCATGGATCAAAAGATATCCCTACTCACCACATACTTGGTGGCAGTGACTGGGATTTATATGTCCATTCTCCATCTATACACTATTCATATTGATTTACTATTTTTTTAAAGAATGTGCGGATGGGGATTCCTAGTGTTCTGGTTTAAGTTCAACAACAAACTGAAGTACACTAGATGAAAGAAGATCGAGTTAGCACAAAATTATAAAACTTTAATAGAAAAACAAACACGTTTTTTGTTTTTTACTGTTTTTCTATTAAAATTGTATACATGTCAGCCATCAAGGTTGAACTTATTTTACCTCCATGTCTCAGTTCCCTTGTCATTATCTAGATCGGCTTAAGTCTCCGCAAAAAACAGACCATGCACAGTGTGGTTAACCACATCAACAAATTAAGCAAAGAAAAAACACCATGCTCCGAGCTCTTTTTTATACTGGGGTGAAAATGTAGAAGATATGGTGGCAAGTTATGTTATACAATTCCTTCTGACTGCTGCACTTTTTTCCCTTAAATATACCAATAAATCATCATATCTGCATTTAAGATACAAGAACAGCGATCAGAAACCTTTGAGTAGGAAATAGTTAATATCCTGTTAGCAATCGTGGATACATTACAACTTGCTGTATCAAATATGTACTTTGGAATAGACCCCTTAACCCCAATGTACCAGATATGGCCGTCCCAACATCTTTATGGAGATGCAGGGAACAGAAGTCAGGGCTTCACCTTGACATCCTGCTGCAGTTAGAAGGAAATATATCAAAACATCTGTAAACACTACAGTGATCTCTGTGGTGCAGCACTGAGACCTGATCGTGCTGTACAATGTCAATGTACATAGTCATGTCGGTGCAAGTCTTGCAGTACAGACACTGTAAAAAAAGGGTATCCATTTTTGTGAGAGGTATTCTTCTCTCTTTCTGTCTTTTAGCACAGTATTTTATTTAGTCCTCTGGTATCCAAAGGGCTTCCTCTGGAGGGGAGAAGGCCTCTCTCCAGATCTAGTATGGAAAAGAAGCTGTGGGGACAGGCAAGGAGGTAACACTTCAGAAGCACTGTAGGACTGTAAATTAATCCAGCTGTGTAGCACCTCTAACAAATGACCATTACAGAAAGGGATCAACACAAGAGGAATGGAATGCAAAGGGTACATAAAGGTTGGAGTACTGCTTGTGCAGCTGTATGTTACAATTCTTAAAGGGATGAGAGTAAAGTAGATGGATTTCATGATGATACAAATGTAGGAGCAGGCCTGCTTACAAGAAGAAACTATCTGTGAGGAAAAGTACAGTTGTGTACACTTACCATAAATGTAGATGTTTGAGTGTATTCACTGTTGCAGTCATTACATTTGGGTTATCCTGCTGGCAGGTTTCCCCTCAGTCGGCCTGAATTCCAAAGTCTTTGGTCCTGCATTGGTTGCTGTCGCCTCTTCCCTGACATCAGGTCGTCAGGGGTATAAAAGATGCAGCTGATGCCATTTTATTCAGTTTTTCTTGCCCCAGATGTCAGGTGCCCCCAAAAGGGTAGGCTAAAATTATGTAAATAAAACATACATGCACCAAAATAAGCTTTACCTTCATCTATAAGCAAATACACCACCTAGGTTGTATAGATTAGAGAAGTAGAGAAAAAGTTCCAGCAAAAATAAGGGGGATGGCGGGAGGGTAACCTGGACTGCAACAGTGAATACACTCGAACATCTACATTTATGGTAAGTGTACACAACTGTACTATGTTCTTCGTGTTTCACTGTTGCAGTCATTACATTTGGGTTGAGTCCCAAAGCTATGGTTGGGGGGCTGGAGCTAAAAAGCCTTAGGAGCGGCTATGAGGCCCTGCAGAACTGCAGTGGCAAAGCCTGCCCTGGATTTAGAGTAAAGAGGCAGATTGTAATGTTTTGTAAAGGTATGCACTGAACTCCAAGTAGCAGCCTCTAAAATGTCTTTGGTTGGTACTCCCCTGAGAAAGGCTGCAGAAGTCGCTGCAGCTCTGGTTGAATGTGGCCTAATGCCCTTAGGCACTGGTTTGCCATGCTGTGAGTAGCAAAAACGAATGCAGTGCCCTTTCCACTTTGAAATAGTCTGCTTGGAGACAGCCTTTCCTTGTGATGCTGTGGCATATGCCACTAGTAATTGCTCTGTCTTTCTGAAAACTTTAGTTTTGTCCAAGTAGAATCTAAGTTGTCTGTGTACGTCTAAAGAATGCAGAATTTTCTCCCCCTTGTTCTGTGGATTTGGATAAAAAGTTGGCAAATGAATTGTTTGGTTAAGGGCTACACTGGATACCACCTTAGGCATAAAGGTAGGGTTTGCTCTCAGAGAGACCCTGTCTGGATAAAAAATGATAAAGGGTTCCACAGCCTTGAGAGCCTGTAGCTCTGAAACTCATCTTGCGAAGTTATTGCTAAGAGCAGAGCTGTTTTCCAAGATAAGAACTTTATATCCGCAGTAGCAGCTGGCTCAAAAGGAGGTAAGGTGAGTTTTTCCAAGACATAATTGAGGTCCCATGCAGGTATTGGCATTCTCCTTGGAGGCCTTAAGTTTTTGGCTCCTCTGAGGTACTGCCTTAATAAAGGATGTGAAAAGAGTGGTGGCTCTGTACTGCAATGAGCCGAAATGGCAGAGGCATGGATTTTAATTGATGAAAAAGATAGGCCTTTGGTCCAGCATCTCAATTAAGTATTGTAAAATCTGAGGAATATTTGGGACAGCTGTATCAGTTCCTTGAGCTTGGTTCCAAGCACAAAATCTCTTCCATTTCCCAGCATGGGATTTTCTAGTACTAGGCCTTCTGGCTTCTAAAATGACATCCATCACAGCTTTACTGAGAGGTGTGGTTTTATGGCTACATTATCAGCCATGCTGCCAGGTTTAGGGTCCTGAGTTGGCTGTGCAGAATCTGATTGTTTTGCTGGGACAGTAGATGAGGTATTTGAGGTAAGGTCCAGGCTGGGCATTGGGGCAAGTTCCTTAAGATCGGATACCAGTACTGGTGTGGCCAGTCTGGGGCAATCAGAATCATTTTTGGTTTCTCCACCTGACCTTTAGGAGTACCTTGGGGAGGAGAGGCAGTGGAGGAAAGGCATATACTGAAAGAGAATTTTATTGTGGCATTAAATTGCGTTTGGTGAAAAGTAGAGCTGGTATTCACTGTTTTTTTCCTTCCTTTTGTTGTGTGGATTTTGGGACTGTTTGAAGTGGTTGTATACATATACTGATAGGTTTGTCCAGTTGAAAGATAAGGTGTCCACTTTCCAAGCTTATCTGTGATAAGCCCTTGTGCAGAATCTTTTTAGTTGATTGTTTTGAGGGGAGGCAAATAGATTTTGAGGGGAGGCAAATAGATCTATGTCCGGGTGTCCCCATTTCTTTGTAATCATGCTGAAGACTTGTGGATCCAGGTGCCACTCGTGGGATCCATGAGGTTTCTGCTTAGTTCGTCTACCAGAGTATTTTCCTTTCCTGGCAGGAATTGTGCCTGCAGATGTACTTGGTAAGTCAAAGCTGTGTCCCACAAGATCATGGCTAGTCTGCAAAGGGGGTAAGAATGTGTGCCCCCCTGCTTGTTTATATACCACATGACCGTGGTGTTGTCCGTCTTCATCAGTAGTTGTCCCGGATGAAGTAGCTCCTTGGAGGCTGTCAGGGCATTTTGAATAGCTAGCATCTCTTTTTGATTGATATGTAGATGCTTTTGGTTTGTGGACCAGGTGCCCTGAATGCCTCTTCCTGCCATGTGTGCCCCCCAGGCATAATCTGAAGCATCCGTCGTTAGGCTGTGCCTGGCTGGGGGTAGTGAGAATGGCTGTCCCTTGTTTTGGTGACAAGCCTTTGTCCACCATCGAAACTCCTGCTGCAGGCAGGGAATTAGAGTAATAAGAAGTTATGTACCTACCATAACGTTCCATGTTAGTTGTCTTCTCTCGCCTTCTTTCTTGCTTGATGGGTTCGGAGCCGATCCCTCGGCTCCGACTCGGCACTTGCTAAGCTCGAGAGTTTCTTCTACCAGCTCGAGGCAGCCCCATATCCCATGATGCAAGGCGGTAAGTACCCAGATCTCGTTTGTTAACAAAGGGCAATAGCACCAAGCATTCAATACTTCCCAAAGGAAGAAGAAACTTACAGATGTAAAAAGGACCAGGTCTGAATGGTCTTTAGCATAATAGTTTCTTATACAAGGTCTGTCCAGGCCAGGGGGAAGGAGGGAGGGTCGCAAGAAAGAAGGCGAGAGAAGACAACTAACATGGAACGTTATGGTAGGTACATAACTTCTTAATGTTAAGTTGTCAATATCGCCTTCATTCTTGCTTGATGGGACCGCGTCCCTAGCACCTCTATCCTGGGTGGCTCAATGGAACAAACTCTTGAGGACTGTAGAGCCAAAACTGGCTCTGTCCCTGGAGGCCAAGTCCAATTTGTAATGGGAAACAAAAGTGTGAGGAGTGGCCCAAGTGGCCGCTGCACAAATAGTGTCCAAAGGCAGTCTAGCTTGAAAAGCTGTAGAAGTAGCTAAACTCCTAGTTGAATGTGCTTTAGGTTTTGAGCACAGCTGTTTTCCCCGATCGTATAAATTTCAGTGATGACCGAAGAAAGCCATCTGGACAAAGTCACTTTAGAAACAGGAAGGCCTTTTTTATTATCCGCATAGGAAACAAAAAGTTGATCAGATTTTCTAAATTTTTTGTTCTGTCCAAATAATATCTAAGCTGACGGTGGACGTCAAGATAATGTAGCTTTTGTTCAGCTCTATCTGAATAGTTAGGAAAAATACAGGAGATCAATGGATTGATTCAGATTGTTCTTTGAAGCGACCTTAGGTAAAAAGGATGGATTAGTTCTCAAAGATACTCTGTCTTTGTGAAAAATCAAATAGGGGTCGAACCGAAAGAGCATGAAGTTCAGACACCCTCCTGGCAGATGTAATAGCCACTAGGAATAAAGTTTTCCAAGAAAGATATTTCAGGGAACAAGAAACAGCTGGCTCGAAGGGGGGAAGAATCAAGGATGTCAGCACTAAATTTAGATCCCACTGAGGAGGAGGATTCCTGATTGGAGGCTTTAGTAGGAAAATTCCTTTCAAGAAGGCCCTGCAGAGCCTATGGGACATAATATTATGATCTGCTATCCCGACATGAAAATTAGAAATAGCAGCCAACTGAACTCTCACTGTGGAAGAAGAAGAGCCTGCATGAAAAATCTCTGCTAAGAAGTCCAGAACTGCCTGAACAGGGGCAGTAAAAGGATCAATATTTTGGGCCTTAGCCCAATAAGAGAAACGTTTCCATTTGCTTGTGTAAATCCTCCTGGTAGAGGATTTTAGTGAAGCTACTATGATGTCTCTAACTGGGTTAGAGATCAAAGGAAGCCTGGCTAAGGAAGGAAGTGGAGCAACCATGCTGTGAGGTTGAGAGAAGGGATTGACCGGTGCAGCTGACCGGATTGGTGAATCAGTAGATCTGGCACTGGGTCCAGATGCCACGGCTGCACCAAAAGGTGATGATGGAGGAACGGGAACCAAACTTGTCGAGGCCAGTAAGGGGCAATGAGAATCAATTTGGCTCTCAAACGGTAGCTTTCTGGATCACCTGAGGGATCAGAGGAAATGGAGGAAGGCATAAAGAAGTCCCTGGGGCCAATCCTGGGTCAGAGCGTCTCTGGGGGATGGCCTGATAGAGGAAGAGGCTGAAGAAGTCTGGACATTTGCTGTTTTGGGGAGTAGCAAAAGATCGCAACATGGACGACCCCATTCCAGAAAAATCTCTTCCGCTATAGATTGCTTGAGAGACCACTCGTGAGGCATGAGAATAGCTCTGCTCAATCTGTCCGCTATAATGTTGGTTTTCCCAGGGATATGCGTTGCTACCAGAAACCGATGAGAGGAGATCGCCCATTGCCATAGTCTGAGCTTCTCGACACAAGGGGTAGGACTTGGTTCCGCCCTGTTTGTTGATATACCAAACTACAGACATGTTGTCTGTGTGGACTGCAATTGTCCCTACGGGAAGAAAGTCGTTGAGGGCTTGCAACGTTAAAAGCACTGCTCTCATCTCCAGGACATTTATGTGCAGATGGTACTCGAACGGTTGCCACGCCCCATGAACCATCCTGCCCTGATAATGACCCCCACCCGATCAGGGAGGCATCCTTGGTGACAGTGGCTATCGGGGACGGAGGTACAAAGCACCTGCCTTGGTGAACCTGAGACGATGTGATCCACCAAGCAAGATGTTCTTTGCATGTTTGTGTCACCAGAATCTGGTGACGCATTGGGAGTTGCTGGTATGACCACTGTGTGAACAGCATCCACTGAAGGAGGCGCATGTAGAATCGAGCCAGGGGAAGAAGAGTAATGGCCGCAGCCATGAGACCTAATACCTTTAGAACCATTCTGGCCTGTACTTTCTTGCTGGTCAGAATGATCCTGACATGAGTCTGAATGTCTGAAACTCTTTGTTCTGTAAGGGTAGCTGACATCCGAACAGTGTTTAAGTTTGCGCCTATGAAGGTAATAGACTGGCAGGGCGATAAGGATGACTTTTCGAAGTTGATTGAAATGCCTAAATGAGAACAAAGGTCTATTGTGTAATCCCTGGCTTGTATAAGCTGATGCCTGGTGGTGGCTGACAGGAGCCAGTCGTCGAGATACGGAAACACCTGGAATCCTTGACGTCTCAGGTGAGCCGTGACCACTGCCATGCATTTGGTGAACACTCTGGGGGCTGTAGTGAGACCAAAGGGCAGGGCTCTGAACTGGAAGTGACTGGACCCCAGCCAGCGGAGAAATCTCCTGAGCGCCTGTGAATTTTGATGTGATAGTACGCATCCTGAAGATCTATTGAGCACATCCAGTTGTCCTTCTGTAAGAAGGGCAAAATTGACTGAAGAGTGACCATTCCGAATCTTGTCTTCCTGACAGACTTGTTGAGTCTGCTGAGATCCAATATTGGTCTCCAGTCTCCCGTCTTTTTGGGGACCAAAAAGAACCTTGAGTAGATTCCGGCTCTGAATGGTCTATTGTAACTGGCTGAATGGCTCTTTTGCAGTAGTTTTGCGATTTCTAACTCTGCAATCTCCCTTAGACCGGTGGTACATCTGGAAGGGAACTTGAGGGGAAGGGACTTTCCTCGAAAGGAATTATGTAACCCTTGGATATGATCGACTGTACCCATCTGTCTTGAGTGAGGGAATGCCAGGCTTCTGGGTACAGTGATAATCTTCCCGACTGCCTCCAAGGAGGGACAGCCGGGCAACACCTCAGGGATGCTGAAAGGGCTTATCAGAGAGAGGCTCCCTGTTTCCCTGGTTCTTCGGACCCCTCTGCCTCTAGAGCGCCTGTTGTTGTTACCCCTCTGCCTCTAGGGGTAAACTGACCACGTGAATCCGGCGTGACTCCTTGGGATTTACGGAACCACATCTTCCCACCCTTCTGTCCTTTGGGATAAGGCCTAGAAGGGGTGGAAAACGGACTCCAACAGCAGAAAGAGTCTTGCCGTCCTGCTCACACCTGGTCAAGGTTTCCTTCACCTGAGGGCCAAACAAAGCTGACCCATCAAAGGGAGAATTTGTGAAGGACGCCTTAAAGGGATCCAAAAATCACATAGCCGCATCCAGGCTTGGCGCCTAAGAGCCACACCTGTGCCTGCGGCTCTACTGGCTCCATCCGCAGCATAAGATATTAGCCGCATGGAGGAGTTAGCAATGGAATTGAGGGTTCCTAGCTGCGAAGCAATCTTTTCTTGAGCCCCTGCAGCTGTAGGATCCTGAACTACTTCTCCCAGCTCCTTCAGGATATCTCTTTGGAGTCTGGTGAAGTGACAAAGATAATTCAGCGAACGCATAGCAAAGGTCGCTGAGGAAAACATCCGCTTGCCGTACCTATCCATGGTCCTAGAGTCCTTATTAGGAGGATGGACGGGCACGGAAGGATCTGCAAGTTCCTTTTGGTGGCCGCAGCCACCACCATGGCATCAGCGGGACACCCTTGGTAAGGAATTGTTTGTCACTCGGGGCAGTGATAAATTTTGAAGGCCTCCTAGGGACTGGCTCTACAGAGTCAGGAGCTGCCCACGCCTTTCGTGCAATAACCTGCATAAGGGGGTCGAAGGCGGAGACACCCAGGAGGTGGAGGGCCGAGATCCAAACGCCTCTAGGTATACTGACTCATCCTCAGAGGGATTGTTGGTGGGCCAGTTTCCCTCTGTTTCAGAAGTTCTAGGATGTCTGAGAAGGAGACATCCTCAGAGGGGATCTAGGGATCCCTCTGACTCATCAAAGTCAGTATCCAGTGACATACTCGGGAGTCTACATGCTTCCTCTTACAAGTCCTCTTCCTAGGAGGATCTCCCGAAACATCAGGAGAATCCTCGGAAGAGGGGAAATTCCCAATGGGGAAACCTGAGGCGGAGGATCTCTGGGTCCTGTAGCAAGAGAAGTGGCAGAGATGTCAACAGGTACTATAGAGGGAGGAGCTACGGAACAGACTGCTGACTGATACCAGTGGCCAGTACACTCTTCATCACCTCGAATGCTCCCTCCCAGGCAGGTCCGAGAGAACCCGCCCAAGAGCTAGGAACTCCGGGACCACCGAAGGGAAGTCTCCGAGGCAGATGTCGGGGCCGAGCTCACCACGGCCGAGGCTCCAAGGGAAAGAGCGGGCTCGGACAAGGGTCCGATGCCACTCACCCCTCGGAGGAGACCATGGAAGCCCGACCACCGAATCCCTCTAAGGAAGAGGAGATAAGAGTAGAGGCTGAAGGAACAGAAGGGGGTATCCGTCCTCCAGCCGTAGCAGTAACCATGCCCGAAGACTCCAACTCCAAACTCTGGGGTAGAGTTGAAGGAGGAACTGTAACGGGGTGTGGACCAACAGTTGTCTGCTGAGACGGACTGTGTAACATTTGGGCCAGTACCTGTGACTTGAGTAATCTACTGACCACTCTCTCAAGGTCATGATCTGACAACCTGGATGACCTTGAAGATCGGCTCCGATGGCTCCGCTCCGATAGAAGAGGCGAAGCCGGAGCCGACAGTATCGGCTCCAAGGAAGGACACCTCGACCTCTTCCTGGAATGAGCCATCGGAGCCGATACTATAGATCCTGTCGGAGCCGACTTCTAGGAGCCGACAGGAAGCCTCGATGTATCGGCTCCAGCCGGAGCCGATACAGCCACCAAAGTAACGGTGTCGGAGCCGATCGGAGCCGACACCGATGCCTGTGCCACATGGGTGTCGGAACCGATCGGCCGACATCGGCGGACAAAATAGGTTCGCACCGATAGCCATCGGTGCCGAACGCTTTGTCAGCCAGAATCGGCTCCAGCCGAGCCGATCTCAACTCAGCACGAAGTCGGAGCCGAGGCCGCAGGCTTAGGGACAGAAGCCTGGGCCTTGGAAACTTTTGCTGGTTTTGATGGAGCCGACTTAGCCAGAGAGCCCTCCGGCTTAAGAAGGCCCCTAAGAACCAGTTTGTTATGTCTCTCCTGCAGGACTCTCTGGCTGAAGGAGTGACAAATAGCACAGGAGTCCTGCAGGTGAAGAGGGCCCAGACAATACAGGCAAGAAGTGTGACCGTTTGTCAGAGACATCTTCTGACAGCACGAGTCACACTTCTTAAAACCTGAGACCCTCTCCTTTGACATGGTGCCGAAAAAACACACACACACACACCAGTCAAAATTAAGTTAAATAAAATACCAAAAGGTATTCTACAAAACCAATACACACACCCTAACAGGGGGGGGATGGGATAGGGTTTTAAGATACACTAACAAAAAATAAAGGAGACAGGGAATTTCTGTCAGAAAGGGAATAATATAAATTTAAAACTATCAATACAAGGTTTTTTTGACTAAAAGGGGCTTAAAACTCACAAAAGTGAACAACTTACCAGGAGCTGGTAAAAAGAAGACCTCCTAAGCGAAGCGGCAAACGAGATCTGGGTACTTACCGCCTTGCATCATGGGATATGGGGCTGCCTCGAGCTGGTAGAAGAAACTCTCGAGCTTAGCAAGTGCCGAGTCGGAGCCGAGGGATCGGCTCCGAACCCATCAAGCAAGAATGAAGGCGAGATTGACAACTTAACATTCATTGTTTCCAGACTGTGGCAATGCTGTGTCCAGACACTTTTTAGGTGCCATTGAATTTTCCTCATATGCTGTCTTGCATATGGAATTAGTAAGATGCAGGATGCCATGAAGCCCAAAGCCTGCAGAATTTTTCTTGCAGATAACTGGGCCTTTGTTGCCATTTCCTTGAAATAGGTAGTCAGTTGCCTTTGTTTGTCTGGAGTGAGATAAGACATCTGGGCAGTTGTATTTAAGCTTGCAACCAGGAATAGTATCTCTTGAGAGGGTACTAGTTTTAATTTCTTTTTGTTGACTGTGTACCCTAGGCATGTTAAAAGTCTTATCACAAACGTCAGATGTTGTAGTAGAATGTCCTTGTTCTCTGCTTGTATGAGGCAGTCATCCAAGTAAGGATATATTTGTATTCCTCTGTCTGCAGAAAGCAATTACTGGTGCCAGGCACTTTGTGAAGACACTGGGCGCAGTAGATAAGCCAAAGGGCAGTGCAGAGAATTGGTAATGCTTTGAGCCAGCCTTGAATCTGAGGTATCTTCTGCATGGTTGTCTGATTGGGACATGCAGATATGCCTCTTTTAGGTCTAAAATCATGAGCCAAGCCTTGCTGCCCAACATGGGCAGAAGCTGCTGTAAGGTCAACATCTTGAATTTTGGTATATCCAGGTAAGTGTTTAGAATAGATAGGTCCAGTATTGGTCTCCATGCTTTGTCCTTTCTGGGTACCAAGAACAGTCTTGAGTAAAATCCTTGTCCCTGCTCTTGCTGTGGCACTTGCTGAATAGTCCTCATGTCCATGAGAGCTGTGACTTGTTTTTCAGCCTCTGCCCATTGATTTTTTGGCAGGTCTGGCAAACCGTTTGCCCTTGGCAGGGTATGGAAATGAAACTTGTAGCCTTGTGACACTGTGTCTAGAACCCATTTGTCCTGGGTTATAATGTGCCAATTTTGAGAAAAAAGTGCTAGTTTTCCCCCTAAGGGTGCTGCCAGAAGATAAGTGCTTGGTGCAGGCAGGGGGGAGTCATTGGGACTGTTTCCTGTATGATTGTGCTTTGTCTTCTCCACCTTTGGAGGTAGAAGCACTCCACTGTTTAGACCTGTAGGATCCTTGCGGCTGTGATCTGCCTCTAGGGCTTCTGGATCTGCCCCTTTGAGGTCTGTCTGAGACAGGAAAGGACCAGTTCTTTGTAGGCCAGTGTCTGCTAAATCTAGGTGGCTATACCTGTAAGAAATCCTTGACCGTTTGCATAGATTTAGCTTTGTCCTCCATTTTCTTTAACACATCTTCCGCCTTAACACCAAACAAGGTATCAGGTTGTAAAGGAGCATCTAACAATTTTGCTTTAACATGGTCAGGCCGATTTTGTTCCTTTAACCAAGCATGCCTCCTAATGACAGAACCCATAACAGCGGCCCTGCAGGAGGCCTCCAGAGAATCAAACCCACATTGCAAAGTATGCTTTCCAACTTGTTCAGCTGCATGCAATAAATCCTGCATTTCTTTGTTTTCTGCACATTCAGAATTTGCCATCATTTTCTGTTTAAGCAGTGTCATGATATATTGCTGATATTTGAGCATATGAAACTGGCAATTTAAGGCCCTTATAGCCAAAGTAGCAGATGTGTAAATCTTTTTTCCCTGTCTATCCAGTGCCCTAGAATCCCTGTCAGAGGGGGTAGGGTTTTTTGCAGTAGAAGCCTTGACCCCTTTTGGACCCTGAGAAATAGTTTCTGGGTCTGCAGTAGGGTTTTTGAAAAGGAATTTATGAGAGTCAGGGACCCTGTAGTATCTGTCCATCTTAACAGGGGCTGGAGGTAAAGAGTCAGGGGTCAAACTAGACTCTGACAACACATCATCTACAATGTCCAACACAGGTGGAATAGCTAGGGGCCTGTGTTGAGGTAGTAAAAGGAAGTCTCTGAGCCTTTTCTTAGATTCAGAAAAATCTTGGCTCTCCCAGTGGAAGTGCTCCCTCATGGTATGCAAGGTTTCCCCAAAAGAGTAGTCCTCAGGAGGAGAAGCTGAAGGAATTGATTCTTCAGCATCAGAATCCTCATAGGGAGAAATAGAATATTCCTGATCAGAAGAGGAATCAGAAGAAATTGAAACCTGACCTGAAGATACATAGTCTGTCTCTTGCCTAGGCCTCTTATCAGGAGGGGGATGGGAACCCCTGATCAAGGTAATTAAGTCTTCGGCCACTTTGAGCATCTGTTTTTTGGGCATGGAGGCCTGTCCTTGTGGCTGGTGAACTTGTTTCTTTGCCTTTAAAGGTGTTTTAATCTTTGTCTTTGAAGTCGGTTTAATATATAATTGCTTAGGTCTGAAACCACCCTCAGAAGCCGATGCCTGCTCAGTGGCTCCGGACTCATCTGAGGGAATAATCTCCGAGCCTCCAACACCTTGAGTTTCCAGCGGTCTGGCCAACTCCACGTGGGAGTCGGTAGCAGCCTGCGACTCTAAAGTAGCGGGCGTCAGGGGCTGCAAAGCGCTTCACTGAGAACAGGCGAACCAGCTACTTGCTTAGGAGAAGCTTTGTCATCGGTTTTGGGTCTCGGTTGCCTGTCTTTTTCTTTGTGTTTTTTGTGAACTCCGGTAGTCAGATGACTGTCCGACATTGTATAATTAAATCTTCGGCCAAAATAGCTTAATGCAAAATCGTTCCGACGCTTTATAGTGCGTTGGTTAAATCTAGCACAAAACCGACACCTAGCAATGTCGTGGTCAAGGCCTAGGCAAGAAATGCAGTAAGAATGAAAGTCCTTATGAGGTATTTGCTTCCCACAAGAAACACAATTAACTTTTTCTGACATCGGTCTGGAGCAAGAAAAAAGTTTCCCCAACGGGGTACTTCGCTTTTAATGAAGACTTCGGATCTGAAACTCGAACACCAAAATCTCAGGAGTCGGCCGACCGGCACTTACGAACTGCTTCTGCTTCGGGCACCACGCGGCAAGAAAGACTGAATAAAATGGCATCAGCTGCATCTTTTATACCCCTGACGTCAGGGAAGAAGCGACAGTAACTGACGCAGGACCCAAGACTTTGGAATTCAGGCCGAATGAGGGGAACCTGCCAGCAGGATAACCCAAATGTAATGACTGCAACAGTGAAACACGAAGAACATCTAAGTAATTATGGAACTCTATACAGATATAACATGAAAGATTTAATGTTGGAAAACATAAGATTATACAGTTTTGTAACAAAAAATCCATTTAGAAGGTATACATGCATATAGAGGTTGAGTATGGGATGTGGAAGGAG